>NW_020884876.1:13424098-13427385 GCF_003945725.1 Corapipo altera
AGCATGGATAGTAATAGCATGGATAGTAATAGCATGGATAGTAATAGTTTTGCATACCTATCAGAGATAATTATGGTAGGAGGTGACTAAACAAATGAGGTACCATGCTACACAAGAGACTGCAAGGGTTCCTAAACTTCAGAGCTTGACTGGAGTTTCCAGTTATTTTAAACTTCAGCACTTGAAAGTAATTTGAAACTGAGTTGATGTCATGGAGCCAGGACACTATATTAGGTTTGACCACCAGCAGACAGATATTAGTGTTTAATGTGGTGAGTAGTTTTGTGTCACAGTACCATCTTATGGTGCTATGTTCTATTTCCTGTCCCTTTATTTAGGTGGTGACCAAAGCATTTCATGGAGCAGGTCTAGTTGTTCCTGTAGACAAAAATGATGTTGGATACAGAGAACTTCCTGAAACAAATGGTAAATATCTTGGTTATGATATTCTTCTGCTTTATTTAAACAACTTTCAGTCACACAGACTCTGCAAAAAACAAACTGCATTCATATTTTCTACGTAGAGTGAGTGGTAGGAGTAAAAGGTAGAGGTCTTAACCATCACACTTGAGCTCAAAGTATTGTCTTTAGATGAACCAAATGAAAATCAATGGAACATGTTAAATCTGAAATAATAATTCCTGAAGTAGTAGTTTAGATGATTTTTTGTATTGGCACAGCCATGCAGGAAGTAGATCCAAAAAACTGATCTGTATTCAGGGATTTGTGGCTTTATTTCTTATCCATCCTCTTCTCCCACTGTTTTAACCAGAATCAGTTCCTTGATGGAAGTTCACCACACAAATAGTCTCTCTCTATGGGGGAACTTAGAGGGATGGGCAGGGGGCAAGAATGAGCAGCCAAGGAAAGGAGTAAGCTTTTCACCAGCAGTTCAGGGTGTGCCCACTTAGTTGACACACAGGTATGGTTTTGCCATAGACTATTCTGTGCAATATTAAATTTATTTATTTAAACATCTGGATATTTGACTTTGGTTTTTTTTGCAGCTAATCTTAAAAAAATTTGCAAGGCTATTGTTGATGCTCCTACTGATGATGAGAGAGTGAAGGCTTTTGCACCCATTCAAGAAATGCTGACCTTTGTTCAGTTTGCTAATGATGAATGTGACTATGGAATGGGGTACGAACTGGGTATGGACCTCTTTTGCTATGGATCTCATGTGAGTACTACAGCAATCATCCTTCACAAAGTTATGCATTATTTTATACGTGGACCAGGAATTGTTCTGTGTTGTAGAATAATTATCCCTAGAAATCATAAAGGTCTACAAGAATATTGTTAATTCATGAAGACTGTTAGAAAGTCACACTTAAGGACATTATTCCGTGTTGAATTTAAAATTGTGCATAGGAAAGCCCAATCCTGCAATCCAGAAGTAGAGTGCAGAATGTCTGATCTAAATATACTGAATAGTTGAAGCCCCCTGTCCCCAACTGCTTGTATAGGCACAGGCACCCAAATTCAACTGGATCAAGAAATGGACTGTAGTAACCCTAGCTGGAAAAATGTGACTCCAGGTCAGCTGTCTGGCTGCACTGCCTCTGGCTGTGTAGGGCACCTCCCACCTGAGGTCTCTTCCCTGTTTCTGTGTTAACAGTGGATATCATCAATAAGTTGATTCACTTAATAGCACTTAATTATACATAAAGATTCTGCTTAGTGCTTTTTGTTCTGTATTTTATTTTAGTTCTGTATTAAAACATTCACCCTGTTGATGAAAAGGTTCATATCTATAATCAGTCTATGGCCAGAAAATAACACAGAGAAGTTAAACATCAACCTAATACAAATGGATCCATACAAAATAGCTTCTTCTAGCAAAACCAGTATCGGTGCTCCAGAGTATTGTGTGTGAAAGATTTTTATCTTTCAATACTAAATGTAGGCCTAGAAGAGCTGTGCTGAACTTTAGTTAAAATGTTTAGTCGCTGAAATGAAAGAAGACTTGCTGCTCTTACCATGCACTTTTAAATTACTAATGTGTTTCTTAGATTTCCTGTCCTGCTCTCTTAAGTTCTGTACAGCATCTGAAAATGTGTTGTATTTTCTTCTGATATCCTGCTCATTTAGGACCCTTTGTTCAGTGACTGGGCTGCTTCAGGTGCTTAAATCTTGTCTGCAACTGTAAGGGCAGTGAAGGAAACGGTTTTTCCCAGTTGGCTTGAGTAGGTGAAGGCAAACACCCGGCTTTAGCGCTTTGTGCTTCTTGATACAGGAGACTAAAGTCCTGCAACAACAAATTACATGTTTACAGCAGTATCAGGTGTCTTCTGTCTATCTTAGGCAGCAGTTTGAAACAGCTGTAACTTTGCAGCTGTTTTCTAAAAATAGAAACCTTCATTTTCTTGTTTAGTAAACAGAAAGGAAAAAACCAGCAACTTCACACTTAAGTTACTTGGTGGTTTAGTCCCTACCTGCTTTAGAGCTCATACTGGGAGCTGCTTTCTGGTTCTGACTGGAGCCTGCCTATCCCCTTGCTTACAGAGCCAGAGAAACACTGACACTTTATCTGTAGCCCAGGACAGGGAAAGGGACTTAAATCTTGTCCCCTTCATATAAGAGCTATAATCTGCTTACATGTGCAATAATCATTGCAAATGCTAAATACAGTCTGACATTTTTTACATTTGAAGCGCTTAAATGGTTACTGCAGGTACCATTGTAATCCCCTCGAGCTGTGGAGTGTGACAGGACACAGGACTTCAGCCACAGGCTGGAGCTCTTCATACTGTAATGGCACTGTCATTTCCTGCACCACTAAAAATAGTTTTCCATCTCAGGTAGCCCTGCCCGAGCGGGCTGTGGCTGTGACAGGTGTAGCATGAGGATGTGCTCAGCCACTTCGGGAGTGGGTGAAGAGAGTGGTGCCCTGGGATAAACAAAGCCTTGTTTTCCCTGTCTCCTGCAGTACTTCCACAAGACGGTGGGCCAGCTGCTGCCCCTGGCTTACTCCCTGCTGAAGAGGAACCTCTTTGCCGAGATCATCGAGTCGCACCTGGGCAGCCGGCGGGAGGACGGCCTGGACCAGCTGGAGCCCTGAGCCGGGCACCGGGGCTACGGCGGGGCGGGCAGCCTTGTCTGTCTGTGTGTAGGGGGGCTTTTTGTACTCGGTGGCGGTGCCTTGGGGTCAGTAAAGCTTTTCTAAGGAACGCGCTGTTTCCCGGTGCTGGCTGCGCGCGGCGGGCCGGGCCCGGACCCGGAGGGGAGGGGGTCACGTGCCGCCGGGCGGGGCTGTTGCGGCGGAGGGGCGGGCGGTGCTGCGGCCC